>NW_026263374.1:0-46415 GCF_947179515.1 Apodemus sylvaticus
TAAGAATACCACGTTATAAGGAAATACAGTGTTGCAGAGTAAAGACAAATACGTACGTATTGGAAACACTTTAAGAGAAGAAATAAAGCATAATACAAAATTAGCTTGTATCTCCTAAACAACAGGTTATAACTCGAAAAGATTTGGTGTGGCTCGTACCTCTACAAGTGTAGCCTCAAAAGAGAACCCCCAGGAGAACTTTCTTTCGTCAAAATTTGTCAGAAATCCACGTTTTATGGAAATCTCGCATCGTGCGAAATTATCTTGTTTTTCCTAAACAACATGTTGTAACTCGAAAAGCTTTGGTGTTCCTTGTTTGTCTAAGCGTGTAGCCTCAAAAGAGAATGCACAGGAGAGTTTTCCCTAGAAAGAATATGTAAGAATACCACGTTATAAGAAAATACAGTGTTGCAGAGTAAAGACAAATAAGTACATATTGGAAACACTTTAGGGAAGAAATAACGCATCGTACAATATTTGCTTGTATCTCCTAAACAACACGTTGTAACTCGAAAATATTTGGTGTGGCTCGTACGTCTACACGTGTAGCCTCAAAACAGAAACCACAGGAGAATTTTCTTTCGTCAAAATGTGTCAAAAAACCACGTTTTAAGGAAATCCCGCATCGTGCAAAATTATCTTGTTTTTCCTAAACAACACGTTGTAACTCGAAAAGCTTTGTTGTTGCGTGTATGTCTGAGCATGTTTCCTCTAAAGACAATGCACAAGAGAGTTTTCTCTTGAAAGAACATGTAAGAATACAACGTTATAAGGAAATACAGTGTTGCAGAGTAAAGACAAATACGTACATATTGGAAACACTTTACGAGAAGAAATAACGCATCGTACAAAATTAGCGTGTATCTCCTAAACAACACGTGGTAACTCGAAAGGATTTGGTGTGGCATGTACGTCTAAACGTGTAGCCTCAAAGGAGAACCGACAGGAGAATTTTCTTTCTTCAAAATTTGTCAGAAAACCACGTTTTAAGGAAATCCTGCATCGTGCGAAATTATCTTGTTTTTCGTAAACAACACGTTGTAACTCGAAAAGCTTTGGTGTTGCCTGTATGTCTCAGTGTGTAGCCTCAAAAGGGAACGCACAGGATAGTTTTCTCTCGAAAGAATATGTAAGAGTACCACGTTATAAGGAAATACAGTGTTGCAGAGTAAAGACAAATACCTACATATTGGAAACACTTTATGAGAAGAAGTAATGCATCGTACAAAATTAGCTTGTATCTCCTAAACAAAACGTTGTAACTCGAAAATATTTGGTGCGGCGTGTACATCTTAACGTGTAGCCTCAAAAGAGAACCCACAGGAGAATTTTCTTTCGTCAATTTTTTTCAGAAAACCACATTTTAAGGATATGCCGCATCATGCGAAATCATCTTCTTTTTTCTAAACAAAATGTTGTAACTCCAAAAGCATTGGTATTGCGTGTATGTGTAAGCGTGGAGCCTCAAAAGAGAATGCACAGGAGAGTTTTCTCTCGAAAGAATATGTAAGAATACCACGTTATGAGGAAATACAGTGTTGCAGAGTAAAGACAAATAAGTATATATTGGAAACACTTTACAAAAAGAAATAATGCATCGTACAAAATTAGCTTGTATCTCCTAAACAACACGTTGTAACTCGAAAAGATTCGGTGTGACGTGTACGTCTAAAAGTGTAGCCTCAAACGAGAACCCACAGGAGAATTTACTTTCATCAAAATTTGTCAGAAACCACGTTTTAAGGAAATATCGCATCGTGAAAAATTATCTTGTTTTTCCTAAACAACATATTGCAACACGAAAAGCTTTGGTGTTGCGTGTATGCCTAAGCGTGTAGCCTCAAAAGAGAAGGCACAGGAGAGTTTTCTCTCGAAAGAATATGTAAGAATACCACATTATAAGGAAATACAGTGTTGCAGAGTAAAGACAACTACGAACGTATTGGAAACACTTTAGGAGAGGAAATAAAGCATAATACAAAATTAGATTGTTACTCCTAAACAACAGGTTATAATTCGAAAAGATTTGGTGTGGCTCGTACCTCTACACGTGTTGCCTCAAAAGAGAACCCACAGGAGAACTTTCTTTCGTCAAAATTTGTCAGAAAACCACGTTTTATGGAAATCTCGCATCGTGCGAAATTATCTTGTTTTTCCTAAACAACACGTTGTAACTCGAAAAGCTTTGGCGTTGCGTGTTTGTCTAAGCGTGTAGCCTCAAAAGAGAATGCACAGGAGAGTTTTCCCTAGAAAGAATATGTAAGAATACCACGTTATAAGAAAATACAGTGTTGCAGAGTAAAGACAAATAAGTACATATTGGAAACACTTTAGGGAAGAAATAATACATCGTACAATATTTGCTTGTATCTCCTAAACAACACGTTGTAACTCGAAAATATTTGGTGTGGCTCGTACGTCTACACGTGTAGCCTCAAAAGAGAAACCACAGGAGAATTTTCTTTCTTCAAAATGTGTCAAAAAACCACGTTTTAAGGAAATCCCGCATCGTGCAAAATTATCTTGTTTTTCCTAAACAACACGTTGTAACTCGAAAAGCTTTGGTGTTGCGTGTATGTCTGAGCATGTTGCCTCTAAAGACAATGCACAAGAGAGTTTTCTCTCGAAAGAACATGTAAGAATACAACGCTATAAGGAAATACAGTGTTGCAGAGTAAAGACAAATACGTACATATTGGAAACACTTTACCAGAAGAAATAACGCATCGTACAAAATTAGCGTGTATCTCCTAAACAACACGTGGTAACTCGAAAGGATTTGGTGTGGCGTGTGCGTCTAAACGTGTAGCCTCAAAAGAGAACCGACAGGAGAATTTTCTTTCTTCAAAATTTGTCAGAAAACCACGTTTTAAGGAAATCCTGCATCATGCGAAATTATCTTGTTTTTCATAAACAACACGTTGTAACTCGAAAAGCTTTGGTGTTGCCTGTATGTCTCAGTGTGTAGCCTCAAAAGGGAATGCACAGGATAGTTTTCTCTCGAAAGAATATGTAAGAATACCACGTTATAAGGAAATACAATGTTGCAGAGTAAAGACAAATATGTATGTATTGGAAACACTTTACGAAAAGAACACATCGTAGAAAATTAGCTTGTATCTCCTAAACAAAAGGTTGTACCTCGAAAAGATTTGGTGTGGCATGTACGTGTAAATGTGTAGCATCAAAAGAGAACCCACAGGAGAATTTTCTTCCTTCAAAATTTTTCAGAAAACCACGTTTTAAGGAAATCCCTCATCGTACGAAATCAACTTTTTCCTAAACAACATGTTGTAACTCGAAAAGCTTTGGTGTTGCGTGTATGTGTAAGCGTGGAGCCTCCAAAGAGAAGGCACAGGAGACTTTTCTCTCGAAAGAATATGTAAGAATACCACGTTAAAAGGAAATACAATTTTGCAGAGTAAAGACAAATAAGTACATATTGGAAACACTTTACGAGAAGAAATAACGCATCTTAAAAAAGTAGCTTGTATCTCCTAAACAACACGTTGTAACTCGAAAAGATTTGGTGTGACATGTACGTCTAAAAGTGTAGCCTCAAACGAGAACCGACAGGAGAATATTCTTTCATCAAAATTTGTCAGAAACCACGTTTTAAGGAAATCTCGCATCGTGCGAAATTATCTTGTTTTTCCTAAACAACAAGTTGTATCTCGAAAAGCGTTGGTGTTGCATGTATGTCTAAGTGTGTAGCCTCAAAAGAGAATGCACAGGAGAGTTTTCTCTCGAAAGAATATGTAAGAATACCACGTTATAAGGAAATACAGTGTTGCAGAGTAAAGACAAATACGTACGTATTGGAAACACTTTAAGAGAAGAAATAAAGCATAATACAAAATTAGCTTGTATCTCCTAAACAACAGGTTATAACTCGAAAAGATTTGGTGGGGCTCGTACCTCTACAAGTGTAGCCTCAAAAGAGAACCCCCAGGAGAACTTTCTTTCGTCAAAATTTGTCAGAAATCCACGTTTTATGGAAATCTCGCATCGTGCGAAATTATCTTGTTTTTCCTAAACAACACGTTGTAACTCGAAAAGCTTTGGTGTTCCTTGTTTGTCTAAGCGTGTAGCCTCAAAAGAGAATGCACAGGAGAGTTTTCCCTAGAAAGAATATGTAAGAATACCACGTTATAAGAAAATACAGTGTTGCAGAGTAAAGACAAATAAGTACATATTGGAAACACTTTAGGGAAGAAATAACGCATCGTACAATATTTGCTTGTATCTCCTAAACAACACGTTGTAACTCGAAAATATTTGGTGTGGCTCGTACGTCTACACGTGTAGCCTCAAAACAGAAACCACAGGAGAATTTTCTTTCGTCAAAATGTGTCAAAAAACCACGTTTTAAGGAAATCCCGCATCGTGCAAAATTATCTTGTTTTTCCTAAACAACACGTTGTAACTCGAAAAGCTTTGTTGTTGCGTGTATGTCTGAGCATGTTTCCTCTAAAGACAATGCACAAGAGAGTTTTCTCTAAAGAACATGTAAGAATACAACGTTATAAGGAAATACAGTGTTGCAGAGTAAAGACAAATACGTACATATTGGAAACACTTTACGAGAAGAAATAACGCATCGTACAAAATTAGCGTGTATCTCCTAAACAACACGTGGTAACTCGAAAGGATTTGGTGTGGCATGTACGTCTAAACGTGTAGCCTCAAAGGAGAACCGACAGGAGAATTTTCTTTCTTCAAAATTTGTCAGAAAACCACGTTTTAAGGAAATCCTGCATCGTGCGAAATTATCTTGTTTTTCGTAAACAACACGTTGTAACTCGAAAAGCTTTGGTGTTGCCTGTATGTCTCAGTGTGTAGCCTCAAAAGGGAACGCACAGGATAGTTTTCTCTCGAAAGAATATGTAAGAGTACCACGTTATAAGGAAATACAGTGTTGCAGAGTAAAGACAAATACCTACATATTGGAAACACTTTATGAGAAGAAGTAATGCATCGTACAAAATTAGCTTGTATCTCCTAAACAAAACGTTGTAACTCGAAAATATTTGGTGCGGCGTGTACATCTTAACGTGTAGCCTCAAAAGAGAACCCACAGGAGAATTTTCTTTCGTCAATTTTTTTCAGAAAACCACATTTTAAGGATATGCCGCATCATGCGAAATCATCTTCTTTTTTCTAAACAAAATGTTGTAACTCCAAAAGCATTGGTATTGCGTGTATGTGTAAGCGTGGAGCCTCAAAAGAGAAGGCACAGGAGAGTTTTCTCTCGAAAGAATATGTAAGAATACCACGTTATGAGGAAATACAGTGTTGCAGAGTAAAGACAAATAAGTATATATTGGAAACACTTTACAAAAAGAAATAATGCATCGTACAAAATTAGCTTGTATCTCCTAAACAACACGTTGTAACTCGAAAAGATTCGGTGTGACGTGTACGTCTAAAAGTGTAGCCTCAAACGAGAACCCACAGGAGAATTTACTTTCATCAAAATTTGTCAGAAACCACGTTTTAAGGAAATATCGCATCGTGAAAAATTATCTTGTTTTTCCTAAACAACATATTGCAACACGAAAAGCTTTGGTGTTGCGTGTATGTCTAAGCGTGTAGCCTCAAAAGAGAATGCACAGGAGAGTTTTCTCTCGAAAGAATATGTAAGAATACCACATTATAAGGAAATACAGTGTTGCAGAGTAAAGACAACTACGAACGTATTGGAAACACTTTAGGAGAGGAAATAAAGCATAATACAAAATTAGATTGTTACTCCTAAACAACAGGTTATAATTCGAAAAGATTTGGTGTGGCTCGTACCTCTACACGTGTTGCCTCAAAAGAGAACCCACAGGAGAACTTTCTTTCGTCAAAATTTGTCAGAAAACCACGTTTTATGGAAATCTCGCATCGTGCGAAATTATCTTGTTTTTCCTAAACAACACGTTGTAACTCGAAAAGCTTTGGCGTTGCGTGTTTGTCTAAGCGTGTAGCCTCAAAAGAGAATGCACAGGAGAGTTTTCCCTAGAAAGAATATGTAAGAATACCACGTTATAAGAAAATACAGTGTTGCAGAGTAAAGACAAATAAGTACATATTGGAAACACTTTAGGGAAGAAATAATGCATCGTACAATATTTGCTTGTATCTCCTAAACAACACGTTGTAACTCGAAAATATTTGGTGTGGCTCGTACGTCTACACGTGTAGCCTCAAAAGAGAAACCACAGGAGAATTTTCTTTCTTCAAAATGTGTCAAAAAACCACGTTTTAAGGAAATCCCGCATCGTGCAAAATTATCTTGTTTTTCCTAAACAACACGTTGTAACTCGAAAAGCTTTGGTGTTGCGTGTATGTCTGAGCATGTTGCCTCTAAAGACAATGCACAAGAGAGTTTTCTCTCGAAAGAACATGTAAGAATACAACGCTATAAGGAAATACAGTGTTGCAGAGTAAAGACAAATACGTACATATTGGAAACACTTTACCAGAAGAAATAACGCATCGTACAAAATTAGCGTGTATCTCCTAAACAACACGTGGTAACTCGAAAGGATTTGGTGTGGCGTGTGCGTCTAAACGTGTAGCCTCAAAAGAGAACCGACAGGAGAATTTTCTTTCTTCAAAATTTGTCAGAAAACCACGTTTTAAGGAAATCCTGCATCATGCGAAATTATCTTGTTTTTCATAAACAACACGTTGTAACTCGAAAAGCTTTGGTGTTGCCTGTATGTCTCAGTGTGTAGCCTCAAAAGGGAATGCACAGGATAGTTTTCTCTCGAAAGAATATGTAAGAATACCACGTTATAAGGAAATACAATGTTGCAGAGTAAAGACAAATATGTATGTATTGGAAACACTTTACGAAAAGAACACATCGTAGAAAATTAGCTTGTATCTCCTAAACAAAAGGTTGTACCTCGAAAAGATTTCGTGTGGCATGTACGTGTAAATGTGTAGCATCAAAAGAGAACCCACACGAGAATTTTCTTCCTTCAAAATTTTTCAGAAAACCACGTTTTAAGGAAATCCCTCATCGTACGAAATCATCTTTTTCCTAAACAACATGTTGTAACTCGAAAAGCTTTGGTGTTGCGTGTATGTGTAAGCGTGGAGCCTCCAAAGAGAAGGCACAGGAGACTTTTCTCTCGAAAGAATATGTAAGAATACCACGTTAAAAGGAAATACAATTTTGCAGAGTAAAGACAAATAAGTACATATTGGAAACACTTTACGAGAAGAAATAACGCATCGTAAAAAATTAGCTTGTATCTCCTAAACAACACGTTGTAACTCGAAAAGATTTGGTGTGGCATGTACGTCTAAAAGTGTAGCCTCAAATGAGAACCCACAGGAGAATTTTCTTTCATCAAAATTTGTCTGAAACCACGTTTTAAGGAAATAGCGCATCGTGCGAAATTATCTTGTTTTTCCTAAACAACACATTGTAACTCGAAAAGCTTTGGTGTTGCGTGTATGTCTAAGCATGTAGCCTCAAAAGAGAATGCACAGGAGAGTTTTCTCTCGAAAGAATATGTAAGAATACCACGTTATAAGGAAATACAGTGTTGCAGAATAAAGACAACTACGTACGTATTGGAAACACTTTAAGAGAAGAAATAACGCATTGTAAAAAATTAGCTTGTATCTCCTAAACAACACATTGTAACTCGAAAAGATTTGGTGTGGCTCGTACCTCTACATGTGTAGCCTCAAAAGAGAACCCAGAGAAGAACTTTCTTTCGTCAAAATTTGTCTGAAAACCACGTTTTATGGAAATCTCGCATCGTGCGAAATTATCTTGTTTTTCCTAAACAACACGTTGTAACTCGAAAAGTTTGGCGTGCGTGTTTGTCTAAGCGTGTAGCCTCAAAAGAGCATGCACAGGAGAGTTTTCCCTCGAAAGAATATGTAAGAATACCACGTTATAAGAAAATACTGTGTTGCAGAGTAAAGATAAATAACGACATATTGGAAACAATTTAGGGAAGAAATAACGCATCGTACAAAATTTGCTTGTATCTCCTAAACAACACGTTATAACTCGAAAGTATTTGGTGTGGCTCGTACTTCTACACGTGTAGCCTCAAAAGAGAACCAACAGGAGAACTTTCTTTCGTCAAAATTTGTCAACAAACACGTTTTAAGGAAATCCCGCATCGTGAAAATTATCTTGTTTTTCCTAAACAACACTTTGTAACTCGAAAAGCTTTGGTGTTGCGTGTATGTCTGAGCATGTTGCCTCTAAAGACAATGCACAGGAGAGTTTTCTCTCGGAAGAACATGTAAGAATACAATGTTAAAAGGAAATACAGTGTTGCAGAGTAAAGACAAATACGTACGTATTGGAAACACTTTATGAGAAGAAATAACGCATCATACAAAATTAGCTTGTATCTCCTAAACAACACGTGGCAACTCTAAAGGATTTGGTGTGGCGTGTACGTCTAAATGTGTAGCCTCAAAAGAGAACCGACAGGAGAATTTTCTTTCGTCAAAATTTGTCAGAAAACCACGTTTTAAGGAAATCCTGCATCGTGCGAAATTATCTGGTTTTTCCTAAACGACATGTTGTAACTCGAAAAGCTTTGGTGTTGCCTGTATGTCTAAGTGTGTAGCCTCAAAAGGGAATGCACAGGATAGTTTTCTCTCGAAAGAATATGTAAGAATACCACGTTATAAGGAAATACAGTGTTGCAGAGTAGACAAATACGTACATATTGGAAACACTTTACGAGAAGAAGTAACGCATCGTAGAAAATTAGCTTGTATCTCCTAAACAAAACGTTGTAACTCGAAAAGATTTGGTGCGGCGTGTACGTCTAAACGTGTAGCCTCAAAAGAGAACCCACAGGAGAATTTTCTTTCGTCAAAATTTTTCAGAAAACCACGTTATAAGGAAATCCCGCATCGTGGCAAATCATCTTCTTTTTCCTGAACAACATGTTGTAACTCGAAAAGCTTTGGTGTTGCGTGTATGTCTAAGCTTGTAGCCTCAAAAGAGAATGCACAGGAGAGTTTCCTCTCGAAAGAATATGTAAGAATACCATGTTATAAAAAAATACAGTGTTGCAGAGTAAAGACAAATACGTACGTATTGGAAACACTTTAAGAGAAGAAATAACACATCGTACAAAATTATCTTGTATCTCCTAAACAACAATTGGAACTCGAAAAGATTTGTTGTGGCTCGTACCTCTATACGTGTAGCCTCAAAAGAGAACCCACAGGAAAACTTTCTTTCGTCAAAATTTTTCAGAAAACCACGTTTTATGGAAATTTCGCATCGTGTGAAATTATCTTGCTTTTCCTAAACAACACATTGTAACTCGAAAAGCTTTGGCATTGCGTGTATGTCTAAGCGTGTAGCCTCTAAAGAGTACGCACAGGAGAGTTTTCTCTCAAAAGAACATGTAAGAATACAACGTTATAAGGGAATACAGTGTTGCAGAGTAAAGTCAAATACATACTTGATGGAAACACTTTACGAGAAGAAATAACGCATTGTAAACAATTAGCTTGTATCTCCTAAACAACACGTGGTAACTCGAAAGGACTTGGTGTGGCGTGTACGTCTAAACGTGTAGCCTCAAAAGAGAACCCATAGGAGAATTTTCTTTCTTCAAAATTTGTCAGAAAATCACGTTTTAACGAAATCCTGCATCCTGCGAAATTATCTTGTTTTTCCTAAACAACAAGTTGTAATTCGAAAAGCTTTGGTGTTGCGTGTATGACTAAGTGTGTAGCCACAAAAGGGAATGCACAGGAGAATTTTCTCTCGAAAGAATATGTAAGAATACCACGTTATAAGGAAATACAGTGTTGCAGAGTAAAGACAAATACGTACATATTGGAAACACTTTAAGAGAAGAAATATCGCATCTTACAAAATTAGCTTGTGTCTCCTAAACAACTCGTTGTAACTCGAAAAGATTTGGTGTGACATGTACGTCTCAACGTGTAGCCTCAAAAGAGAACCCACAGGAGAATTTTCTTTCATCAAAATTTGTCAGAAACCACGTTTTAAGGAAATCACGCATTGTGCGAAATTATCTAGTTTTTCCTACACAACACGTTGTAACTCGAAAAGCTTTGGTGTTGTGTGTATGTCTAAGCATGTAGCCTCAAAAGAGAACACACAGGAGAGTTTTCCCTCGAAAGAATATGTAAGAATATCACATTATAAGGAAATACAGTGTTGCAGAGTAAAGACAAATACGTATGTATTGGAAACACTTTATGAGAAGAAATAATGCATCATACAAAATTAGCTTGTATCTCCTAAACAACAGGTTGTAACTCGAAAGGATTTGGTGTGGCGTGCACGGCTAAACGTGTAGCCTCAAAAGAGAACCCACAGGAGAATTTTCTTTCGTCAAAATATGTGAGAAAACCACGTTTTAAGGAAATCCCTCATCGTGCAAAATTATCTTGTTTTTCCTAAACAACAAGTTGTAACTCGAAAAGCTTTGGTGTTGCGTGTATGTCTAAGCATGTAGCCTCAAAAGAGAATGTAAAGGAGAGTTTTTTTCTCGAAAGAATATGTAAGAATACCACGTTATAAGGAAATACATTGTTGCAGAGTAAAGACAAATACGTACATATTGGAAACTCTTTACGAGAAGAAATAACGCATCGTAAAAAATTAACTTGTATCACCTAAACAACACGTTGTAACTCGAAATGATTTGGTGTGGCGTGTACGTCAAAACGTGTAGCCTCAAAAGAGAACCCACAGGACAATTTTCTTTCGTTAAATTTTTTCAGAAAACCACGTTTTAAGGAAATCCCGCATCATGTGAAATCATCTTCTTTTTCCTAAACAACATGTTGTAACTCAAAAAACTTTGGTGTTGCGTGTATGTCTAAGCGTGGAGCCTCAAAAGCGAAGGCACAGGAGAGTTTTCTCTCGAAAGAATATGTAAGAATAGACGTTATAAAGAAATACAATTAGGCCGAGTAAAGGCAAATAAGTACATATTGGAAACACTTTAGGAGAAGAAATAACGCATCGGACAAAATAAGCTTGTATCTCCTAAACAACACGTGGTAACTCGAAAAGGTTTGGTTTGGCGTGTACATCTAAACGTGTAGCCGCCAAAGAGAACACAAAGGAGAATTTTCTTTCGTCAAAATTTGTCAGAAAACCACATTTTAAGGAAATCCCCCATCGTGCGAAATTATCTTGTTTTTCCTAAACAACAACTTGTAACACGAAAAGCTTTGGTGTTGCGTGTATGTCTCAGCATGTAGCCTCAAAAGCGAATGCACAGGAGAGTTTTCTCTTGAAAGAACATGTAAGAATACAACGTTATAAGGAAATACAGTGTTGGAGAGTAAAGACAAATACGTACATATTGGAAACACTTTACGAGAAGAAATGACACATCATAAAATATAAGCTTGTATCTCCTAAACAACAAGTGGTAACTCGAAACGATTTGGTTTGGCGTTTACGTCTAAAAGTGTAGCCTCAAAAGAGACCCCACAGGAGAATTTTCTTTCTTCAAAATTTGTCAGAAAACCACGTTATAAGGAAATCCCTCATCATGCAAAATTATCTTGTTTTTCCTAAACAACACGTTGTAACTCGAAAATCTTTGGTGTTGTGTGTATGTCTAAGCGTGTAGCCTCAAAAGAGAATGTAAAGGAGAGTTTTTTCTATAAAGAATATGTAAGAATACCACGTAATAAGGAAATAGAGTGTTGCAGAGTAAAGACAGATACGTACATATTGGAAACACTTTATGAGAAGAAATAACGCATCGTAAAAAATTAACTTGTATCTCCTAAACAACACGTTGTAACTCGAAAAGATTTGGTGTGGCGTGTACATCTAAACGTGTTGCCTCAAAAGAGAACCCACAGGACAATTTTCTTTCGTTAAAATTTTTCAGAAAACCACGTTTTAAGGAAATCCCGCATCGTGCGAAATCATCTTCTTTTTCCTAAACAACATGTTGTAACTCAAAAAGCTTTGGTGTTGCGTGTATGTCTAAGCGTGGAGCCTCAAAAGCGAAGGCACAGGAGAGTTCTCTCTCGAAAGAGTATGTAAGAATACCACGTTATAAAGAAATACAATTTTGCAGAGTAAAGGCAAATAAGTACATATTGGAAACACTTTAGGAGAAGAAATAACGCATCGTACAAAATTAGCTTGTATCTCCAAAACAACACGTGGTAACTCGAAAAGATTTGGTTTGGCGTGTACGTCTAAACGTGTAGCCTCAAAAGAGAACACAAAGGAGAATTTTCTTTCGTCAAAATTTGTCAGAAAACCACGTTTTAAGGAAATCCCGCATCGTGCGAAATTATCTTGTTTTTCCTAAACAACACCTTGTACCTCGAAACGCTTTGGTGTTGCGTGTATGTCTCAGCATGTAGCCTCAAAAGAGAATGCACAGGAGAGTTTTCTCTCGAAAGAACATGTAAGAATACAAAGTTATAAGGAAATACAGTGTTGCAGAGTAAAGACAAATACGTACTTATTGGAAACACTTTACGAGAAGAAATTACGCATCATACAATATTAGCTTGTATCTCCTAAAGAAAAAGTGGAAACTCGAAAACATTTGGTTTGGCGTGTACGTCTAAAAGTGTAGCCTCAAAAGAGAACCCACTGGAAAATTTTCTTTCTTCAAAATTTGTCAGAAAACCACGTTTTAACGAAATCCCGCATCATGCGAAATCATCTTGTTTTTCCTAAACAACAAGTTGTAACTCGAAAAGGTTTGGTTTGCGTGTATGTCTAAGTGTGTAGCCTCAAAAGGGAATGCACAGGAGAGTTTTCTCTCGAAAGAATATGTAAGAATACCCCGTTATAAGGAAATACAGTGTTGCAGAGTAAAGACAAATACGTACATATTGGAAACACTTTACGAGAAGAATTAACGCATCGTACAAAATTAGCTTGAATCTCCTAAACAACACGTTGTTACTCGAAAAGATTTGGTGTGGCGTGTACGTCTAAACGTGTAGCCTCAAAAGAGATCCCACAGGAGAATTTTCTTTCATCAAAATTTGTCTGAAACCACGTTTTAAGGAAATCTCGCATTGTGCGAAATTATCTTGTTTTTCCTAAACAACACGTTGTAACTCGAAAAGCGCTGGTGTTGCGTGTATGTCTAAGCGTGTAGCCTCAAAAGAGAAAGCACAGGAGAGTTTTCTCTCGAAAGAATATGTAAGAATGCCACGTTATAAGGAAATACAATGTTGCAGTGTAAAGACAAACACGTACGTATTGGAAACACTTTACGAGAAGAATTAACGCATAGTACAAAATTAGCTTGTATCTCCTAAACAACAAGTTGTATCTCGAAAAGATTTGGTGTGGCCTGTACGTCTAAACGTGTAGCCTCAAAGGAGAAACCACAGGAGAATTTTCTTTCATCAAAATTTTTCACAGAACCATGTTTTAAGGAAATCCCGCATCATGTGAAATCATCTTCTTTTTCCTAAACAACATATTGTAACTCGAAAAGCTTTAGTGTTGCGTGTATGTCTTAGCGTGGAGCCTCAAAAGAGAAGGCACAGGATAGTTTTCTCTCGAGAGAATATGTAAGAATACCACGTTATTAGGAAATACAATTTTGCAGAGTAAAGACAAATAAGTACATATTGTAAACACTTTACGAGAAGAAATAATACATCATACAAAATTACCTTGTATCTCCTAAACAACACGTGGTAACTCGAAAAGATTTGGTTTGGCGTGTACGTCTAAACGTGTAGCCTCAAAAGAGAACCAACAGGAGAATTTTCTTTCATCAAAATTAGATAACCACGTTTTAAGGAAATCCCGCATCGTGCAAAATTATCTTGTTTTTCCTAAACAACACGTTGTAACTCAAAAAGCTTTGGTGTTGCGTGTATATCTAAGCGTGAAGCCCCAAAAGAGAATGCACAGGAGAGTTTTCTCTCGAAGGAACATGTAAGACTACAACGTTATAAGGAAATACAGTGTTGCAGAGTAAAGACAAAAACGTAAATATTGGAAACACTTTACGAGAAGAAATGACGGATCATAAAATATAAGCTTGTATCTCCTAAACAACAAGGGGTAACTCGAAAAGATTTGGTTTGGCATGTACGTCTCAAAGTGTAGCCTCAAAAGAGACCCCACAGGAGAATTTTCTTTCTTCAAAATTTGTCAGAAAACCACGTTATAAGGAAATCCCGCATCGTGCGAAATTATCTTGTTTTTCCTAAACAACAAGTTGTAACTCGAAAAGCTTTGGTGTTTCTTGTATGTCTAAGTGTGTAGCCTCTAAAGGGAATGCCCAGGAGAGTTTTCTATCGAACGAATATGTAAGAATACCACGTTATAAGGAAATACAGTGTTGCAGAGTAAAGACAAATACGTACATATTGGAAACACTTTACGAGAAGAAATAATGCATCGTAAAAAATTAGCTTGTATCTCCTAAACAACACGTTGTAACTCGAAAAGATTTGATGTGACGTGTACGTCTAAACGTGTAGCCTCAAAAGCGAACCCACAGGAGAATTTTCTTTCATCAAAATTTGTCAGAAACCACGTTTTAAGGAAATCTCGAATCGTGCGAAATTATCTTGTTTTTCCTAAAGAACACGTTGTAACTCGAAAAGCTTTGGTGTTGCGTGTATGTCTAAGCGTGTAGCCTCAAAAGAGAACGCACAGGAGAGTTTTCTCTTGAAAGAATATGTAAGAATACCTCGTTATAAGGAAATACAGTGTTGCAGAGTAAAGACAAATACGTACCTATTGGAAACACTTTAAGAGAAGAAATAATGCATCGTAAAAAATTAGCTTGTATCTCCTAAACAACACGTTGTAACTAGAAAAGATTTGGTGTGGCTCGTACGACTACACGTGTAGCCTCAAAAGAGAACCCACAGGAGAACTTTCTTTCGTCAAAATTTGTCAGAAAACCACGTCTTAAGGAAATCCCTCAGCGTGAAAAATTATCTTGTTTTTCCTAAACAACACGTTGTAACTCGAAAAGCTTTGGTGTTGCGTGTATGTCTAAGCGTGTAGCCTCAAAAGAGAATGCAACGGAGAGTTTTCTCTCGAAAGAACATGTAAGAATACAACGTTATAAGGAATACAGTGTTGCAGAGTAAAGACAAATACGTACATATTGGAAACACTTTACGAGAAGAAATAATGCATCATACAAAATTAGCTTGTATCTCCTAAACAACACGTGGTAATTCGAAAAGAATTGGTGTGGCGTGTACGTCTAAACGTGTAGCCTCAAAAGAGAACCCACAGGATAACTTTCTTTCTTCAAAATTTGTCAGAAAAACCACGTTTTAAGTAAATCCCGCATCGTGCAAAATTATCTTGTTTTTCCTAAACAACACGTTGTAACTCGACATGATCGTCTACCTAAGTGACCCAAAGAACTCCACTAGAGAGCTCCTACAGCTGATAAACAACTTCAGCAAAGTGGCAGGTTATAAAGTCAACTCAAGCAAATCAGTGGCCTTCCTATACTCAAAGGATAAGCAGGCTGAGAAAGAAATTAGGGAAATGACCCCCTTCACAATAGCCACAAACAGTATAAAGTATCTTGGGGTGACTCTTACCAAACATGTGAAAGATCTGTATGACAAGAACTTCAAGACTCTGAAGAAGGAAATGGAAGAAGACCTCAAAAAATGGGAAAACCTCCCATGCTCATGGATCGGCAGAATCAATATAGTTAAAATGGCCATTTTGCCTAAAGCACTATACAGATTCAATGCAATACCCATCAAAATCCCAACTCAATTCTTCACAGAGCTAGAAAGAGCAATTATCAAATTCATCTGGAACAACAAAAAACCCAGGATAGCTAAAACTATTCTCAGCAACAAAAGGAAATCTGGGGGAATCAGTATCCCTGACCTCAAGCAATACTACAGAGCAATAGTGTTAAAAACTGCATGGTATTGGTACAGTGACAGACAGGAGGATCAATGGAACAGGATTGAAGATCCAGAAATGAACCCACACACCTATGGCCACTTGATCCTCGACAAAGAGGCTGAAAACATCCAATGGAAAAAAGATAGCCTTTTCAACAAATGGTGCTGGTTCAACTGGAGGTCAGCATGCAGAAGAATGCGAATTGATCCATCCTTGTCTCCTTGTACTAAGCTCAAATCCAAATGGATCAAGGACCTCTACATAAAGCCAGACACTCTGAAGCTAATAGAAAAAAAACTGGGGAAGACCCTTGAGGACATCGGTACAGGGAGAAAGTTTCTGAACAGAACACCAATAGCGTATGCTCTAAGAGCAAGAATTGACAAATGGGACCTCATAAAATTACAAAGTTTCTGTAAGGCAAAGGACACCATCAAGAGGACAAATCGGCAACCAACAAATTGGGAAAAGATCTTCACCAATCCTACATCAGATAGAGGGCTAATATCCAATATATATAAAGAACTCAAGAAGTTAGACTCCAGAAAACCAAACAACCCTATTAAAAAATGGGGTACAGAGTTAAACAAAGAATTCTCACCTGAAGAACTTCGGATGGCGGAGAAGCATCTTAAAAAATGCTCAACTTCATTAGTCATTAGGGAAATGCAAATCAAAACAACCCTAAGATTTCATCTTACACCAGTCAGAATGGCTAAGATTAAAAATTCAGGAGACAGCAGGTGTTGGAGAGGGTGTGGAGAAAGAGGAACACTCCTCCACTGCTGGTGGGGTTGCAAATTGGTACAACCACTCTGGAAATCAGTCTGGCGGTTCCTCCGAAAACTGGGCACCTTACTTCCAGAAGATCCTGCTATACCACTCCTGGGGATATACCCAGAAGACTCCCCACCATGTAATAAGGATACATGTTCTACTATGTTCATAGCAGCCCTATTTGTAATTGCCAGATGCTGGAAAGAACCCAGGTATCCCTCAACAGAAGAGTGGATGCAAAAAATGTGGTATATCTACACAATGGAGTACTATTCAGCCATTAGAAACAATGAATTCATGAAATTCTTAGGCAAATGGATGGAGCTAGAGAATATCATACTAAGTGAGGTAACCCAGACTCAAAAGGTGAATCATGGTATGCACTCACTAATAAGTGGATATTAACCTAGAAAACTGGAATACCCAAAACATAATTCACACATCAAATGAGGTACAAGAAGAAAGGAGGAGTGGCCCCTGGTTCTGGAAAGACTCAGTGAAACAGTATTCAGCAAAACCAGAACGGGGAAGTGGGAAGGGGTGGGTGGGAGGACAGGGGAAGAGAAGGGGGCTTGCGGGACTTTCGGGGAGTGGGGGGGCTAGAAAAGGGGAAATCACTTGAAATGTAAATAAATTATATCGAATAATAATAATAATAATAATAAAAAAGAATACCACGTTATAAGGAAATACAGTGTTGCAGAGTAAAGACAAATACTTACATATTGGAAACACTTTAAGAGAAGAATTAACGCATCGTGCAAAATTAGCTTGTATCTCCTAAACAACACGTTGTAACTCGAAAAGATTTGGTGTGGCGTGTACGTCTAAACGTGTAGCCTCAAAAGAGAACCCACAGAAGAATTTTCTTTCGTCAAAATTTTTCAGAAAACCACGTTTTAAGGAAATCCTGCATCGTGAGAAATCATCTTGTTTTTCCTAAACAACATGTTGTAACTCAAAAAAATTTGGTGTTGCTTGTATGTGTAAGCGTGGAGCCTCAAAAGAGAAGGCACAGGAGAGTTTTCTCTCCAAGGAATATGAAAGAATACCACGTTATAAGGAAATACAATTTTGCAGAGTAAAGACAAATAAGTACATATTGGAAACACTTTACTAGAATAAATAACGCATCATACAAAATTAGCTTGTATCTCCTAAACAACAAGTTGTAACTCGAAAAGATTTGGTGTGACGTGTACGTCTAAATGTGTAGCCTCAAAAGAGAACACACAAGAGAATTTTTTTTCATCAAAATTTGTCAGAAACCATGTTTTAAGGAAATCTCGCATCGTGGGAAATTATTTTGTTTTTCCTAAACAACACGTTGTAACTCGGAAAGCTTTGGTGTTGCGTGTATGTCTAAGCGTGTAGCCTCAAAAGAGAATGCACAGGAGAGTTTTCTCTCAAAAGAATATGTAAGAATACCACGTTATAAGGAAATACAGTGTTGCAGAGTAAAGACAAATAGGTACGTATTGGAAACACTT
This sequence comes from Apodemus sylvaticus, assembly GCF_947179515.1. NCBI lineage: Eukaryota > Metazoa > Chordata > Mammalia > Rodentia > Muridae > Apodemus > Apodemus sylvaticus. The sequence continues at coordinate 18,139 of NW_026263374.1, forward strand.
TAAGAGAAGAAATAAAGCAACGTAAAAAATTAGCTTGTATCTCCTGAACAACACGTTGTAACTCGAAAAGATTTGGTGTGGCTCGTACCTCTACATGTGTAGCCTCAAAAGAGAACCAACAGGAGAACTTTCTTTCGTCAAAATTTGTCAGAAAACCACGTTTTATGGAAATCTCGCATCGTGCGAAATTATCTTGTTTTTCCTAAACAACACGTTGTAACTCGAAAAGCTTTGGAGTTGCGTGTATGTCTAAGCATGTAGCCTCAAAAGAGAACGCACAGGAGAGTTTTCCCTCGAAAGAATATGTAAGAATACCATGTTATAAGCAAATACAGTGATGCAGAGTAAAGACAAATAAGTACGTATTGGAAACACTTTATGAGAAGAAATAACGCATCATACAAAATTAGCTTGTATCTCCTAAACAACACGTGCTAACTAGAAAGTATTTGGTGTGGCGTGTACGTCTAAACGTGTAGCATCAAAAGAGAAACCACAGGAGAATTTTCTTTGTCAAAATTTGTCAGAAAATCACATTTTAAGAAAATCACTCATCGTGCGAAATAATCTTGTATTTCAAAAAAAACAAGATGTAACTGGAAAAGCGTTGGTGTTGCCTGTATGTCTAAGTGTGTAGCCTCAAAAGGGAACGCACAGGATAGTTTTCTCTCGAAAGAATATGTAAGAATACCACGTTATAAGGAAATACAGTGTTGCAGAGTAAAGACAAATAAGTACTTATTGGAAACACTTTATGAGAAGAAATAACGCATCGTAAAAAAATAGCTTGTATCTCCTAAACAACATGTTGTAACTCGAAAAGATTTCGTGTGGCATGTACGTCTAAACGTGTAGCCTCAAAAGAGAACCCACAGGAGAATTTTCTTTGGTCAAAATTTGTCAGAAAACCACATATTAAGGAAATCCCGCATCGTGCGAAATTATCTTGTTTTTCCTAAACAACGCATTGTAACTCGAAAAGCTTTGGTGTTGCGTGTATGTCTAAGCGTGTAGCCTCAAAAGAGAACACACAGGAGACTTTTCTCTCGAAAGAATATGTGAGAATACCACGTTATAAGGAAGTCCACTGTTGCAGAATAATGACAAATACTTACGTATTGGAAACCCTTAAACTTTATGAGATGAAATAAAGCATCGTACAAAATTAGCTTGTATCTCCTAAACAACACGTTGTAACTCGAAAAGATTTGGTGTGGCGTGTACGTCTAAACGTGTAGCCTCAAAAAGAACCCAGAGACGAATTTTCTTTCGTTAAAATTTTTTCAGAACACCACGTTTTAAGGAAATCCCGCATCGTGCGAAATCATCTTCTTTTTCCTAAACAACATGTTGTAACTCGAAAAGCTTTGGTGTTGCGTGTATGTCTAAGCGTGGAGCCTCAAAAGAGAAGGCACAGGAGAGTTTTCTCTCGAAAGAATATGTAAGAATACCACGATATAAAGAAATACAATTTTGTAGAGTAAAGGCAAATAAGTACATATTGGAAACACTTTACGAGAAGAAATAATGCATCGTACAAAATTAGCTTGTATCTCCTAAACAACACGTTGTAACTCGAAAAGATTTGGTGTGACGTGTACGTCTATACGTGTAGCCTCAAAGGAAAGCCCACAGAAGAATTTTCCTTTGTCAAATTTTTCAGAAAACCACGTTTTAAATAAATCCCGCATCGTGCGAAATTATCTTTTTATTCATTAACAACACGTTGTAACTCGAAAAGCTTTGGTGTTGCCTGTATGTCTAAGTGTGTAGCCTCAAAACGGAACGCACAAGATAGTTTTCTCTCGAAAGAATATGTAAGAATACCACGTTATAAGGAAATACAGTGTTTCAGAGTAAAGACAAATACTTACATATTGGGAATATTTTACGAGAAGAAATAACGCATCGAACAAAATTAGCTTTTATCTCCTAAACAACACATGGTAAGTCGAAAAGATTTGGTTTGGCGTGTATGTCTAAACGTGTAGCCTCAAAGGAGAACACAAAGGAGAATTTTCTTTCGTCAAAATTTGTCAGAAAATCACGTTTTAAGGAAATACCGCATCGTGGGAAATTATCTTGTTTTTCCTAAACAACAAGTGGTAACTCGAAAAGCTTTGGTGTTGCGTGTATGTCTAAGCGTGTAGCCTCAAAAGAGAATGCACAGGAGAGTTTTCTCTCATTAGAACATGTAAGAATTCAACGTTATAAGGAAATACAGTGTTGCAGAGTAAAGACAAATACGTACATATTGGAAACACATTACGAGAAGAAATTAAGCATCACACAATATAGCTTGTATCTCCTAAACAACAAGTGGAAACTCGAAAACATTTAGTTTGGCGTGTATGTCTAAAAGTTTAGCCTCAAAAGAGAACCGACTGGAGAATTTTCTTTCGTCAAAATTGGTCAGAAAACAAGGTATTAACGAAATCCCGCATCCTGCGAAATTATCTTGTTTTTCCTAAACAACACGTTGTAACTCAAAAAGCTTGGGTGTTGCGTGTATGTCTCAGTGTGTAGCCTCAAAAGAGAACACACAGGAGAGTTTTCACTCAAAAGAATAAGTAAGAATACCAGGTTATAAGGAAATACAGTGTTGCAGAGTAAAGACAAATACGTACGTATTGGAAACACTTTACGTGAAGAAATAATGCATCATAAAAAATTAGCTTGTATCTCCTAAACAACACGTTGTAACTCGAAAATGTTTGGTGTGGCAGGTACGTCTAAACGTGTAGCCTCAAAAAGAGAACACACAGGAGAATTTTCTTTGGTCAAATTTGCCACAAAACCACGTATTAAGGAAATCCTACATCGTGCGAAATTATCTTGTTTTTCCTAAACAACACGTTGTAACTCGAAAACCTTTGGTGTTGCGTGTATGTCTCAGCGTGTAGCCTTAAAAGAGAACACACAGGGGAGTTTTCTCTCAAAAGAATATGTAAGAATACCACGTTATAAGGAAATACAGTGTTGCAGAGTAAAGAAAAATATGTACTTATTGGAAACCCTTAAACTTTACGAGATGAAATAAAGCATCATACAAAATTAGCTCGTATCTCCTAAACAACACTTTGTAACTCGAAAAGAATTGGTGTGGCGTGTACGTCTAAACTTGTAGCCTCAAAAGAGAACCCATAGGAGAATTTTCTTTCGTCAAAGTTTCAGAAAACCACGTTTTAAGGAAATCCAGCATCGTGCGAAATTATCTTGTTTTTCCTAAACAACACGTAGTAACTCGAAAATCTTTGGTGATGCGTGTATGTCTAAGCGTGTAGCCTCAAAAGAGAACACACAGGAGAGTTTTCTCTCGAAAGAATATGTGAGAATACCACGTTATAAGGAAGTACAGTGTTGCAGAATAAAGACAAATACTTACGTATTGGAAACCCTTAAACTTTACGAGATGAAATAAAGCATCGTACAAAATTAGCTTGTATCTCCTAAGCAACACGTTGTAACTCGAAAAGATTTGGTGTGGCGTGTACGTCTAAAGGTGTAGCCTCAAAAGAGAACCACAGGACAATTTTCGTTCGTCAAAATTTGTCAGAAAACCACGTTTTAAGGAAATCCCGCATCGTGAGAAATTATCTTGTTCATCATAAACAACACATTGTAACTCGAAAAGCTTTGGTGTTGCGTGTATGTTTAAGCGTGTACCCTCAAAAGAGAACGCACAGGAGAGTTTTCTCTCGAAAGAATATGTAAGAATACCACGTATTAAGGAAATACCGTGTTGCAGAGTAAAGACAAATACGTACTTATTGGAAACACTTTACGAGAAGAAATAACGCATCGTAAAAAATTAGCTTGTATCTCCTAAACAACAGGTTGTAACTCGAAAAGATTTGGTGTGGTGTGTACGTCTAAACGTGTAGACTCAAAAGAGTACACACAGGAGAGTTTTATTTGGTCAAAATTTGTCAGAAAACCACGTTTTAAGGAAATACCGCATCTTGCGAAATTATGTTGTTTTTCCTAAACAACATGTTGTAACTCGAAAAGCATTGGTGTTGAGTGTATGTCTAAGCATGTAACCTCAAATGAGACCGCACAGGAGAGTTTTCTCTCGAAAGAATATGCAAGAATACCTCGTTATAAGGAAATACAGTGTTGCAGAGTAAAGCCAAATATTTACATAATGGAAACACTTAAACTTTATGAGAAGAAATAATGCATCGTAAAAAAATTAGCTTGTATCTCCTAAACAACACGTAGTAACTTGACAAGATTTAGTGTCTCGGGCACGTCTAAATGTGTAGCTTCAAAAGAGAACCCACAGGAGTATTTTCTTTCGTCAAAATTTGTCAGAAAACCACGTTTTACGGAAATCCCGCATCATGCTAAATTATCTTGTTTTTCCTAAACAACACATTGTAACTCGAAAAACTTTGGTGTTGCGTGTATGTCAAAGCGTATAGCCTCAAAAGAGAACGCACAGGAGAGTTTTCTCTCGAAAGAATATGTAAGAATACCACGTTATAAGGAAATACAGTGTTGCAGAGTAAAGACAAATACGTACTTATTGGAAAAACTTAAACTTTACGAGAAGAAATAAGGCATCTTACAAAATTAGTTTGTATCTCCTAAACAACACGTTAAAACTCGAAAAGATTTGGTGTGGTGTGTACGTCTAAACGTGTAGCCTAAAAAGAGAACCCACAGGATAATTTTCTTTCGTCAAAATTTGTCAGAAAACCACGTTTTAAGGAAATCCCGCATCGGGTGAAATTATCTTGTTTTTCCTAAAAAACACGTTGTAACTCGAAAAGCTTTGGTGTTGCGTGTATGTCTAAGCATGTAGCCTCAAAGGGGAACGCACAGGAGAGTTTTCTCTCGAAAGAATATGCAAGAATACCACGTTATAAGGAAATACAGTGTTGCAGAGTAAAGGCAAATATGTACGTAATGGAAACACTTAAAACTTTATGAGAAGAAATAACGCACCGTAAAAAAATTAGCTTGTATCTCCTAAACAACACGTTGTAACTCGAAAAGATTTGGTGTTGCGTGAATGTCTAAGCATGTAGCCTCCAAGGAGAATGCACAGTAGAGTTTTCTCTCGAAAGAATATGCAAGAATACCACGTTATAAGGAAATACAGTGTTGCAGAGTAAAGGCAAATATGTACGTAATGGAAACACTTAAACTTTATGAGAAGAAATAAAGCATCGTAAAAAATTAGCTTGTTTCTCCTAAACAACACGTTGTAACTCGAAAAGATTTGGTGTGGCGTGTACGTCTAAATGTGTAGCCTCAAAAGAGAACCCACAGGAGTATTTTCTTTCATCAAAATTTGTCAGAAAACCACGTTTTAAGGAAATCCCGCATCGTGCGAAATTATCTTGTTTTTCCGAAACAACACGTTGTAACTCGAAAAGCTTTGGTGTTGCGTGTATGTCTAAGCGTGTAGCCTCAAAAGAGAACGCAATGGAAAGTTTTTTCTCGAAAGAATATGTAAGAATACCACGTTATTAGGAAATACAGTGTTGCAGAGTAAAGACAAATACTTACGTCTTGGAAAAACTTTACGAGAAGAAATAACGCATCATAAGAAATTAGCTTGTATCTCCTAAACAACAGGTTGTAACTCGAAAAGCTTTGGTGTTGCGTCTATGTGTAAGCGTGTAGCCTCAAAGGAGAACACAAAGGAGAATTTTTTCTCGAAAGAATATGTAAGAATACCACGTTATTAGGAAATACAGTGTTGCAGAGTAAAGACAAATACTTATGTATTGGAAAAACTTTACGAGAAGAAATAACGCATCGTAAAAAATTAACTTGTATCTACTAAACAACACGTTGCAACTTAAAAAGATTTGGTGTGGCCTGTACGTCTAAACGTGTAGCCTGAAAAGAGAACCCATAGGAGAATTTTCTTTGGTCAAAATTTGTCAGAAAACCACGTATTAAGGTAATCCCGCATCGTGCGAAATTATCTTGTTTTTCCTAAACAAAACGTTTTAACACGAAATGCTTTGGTGTTGCGTGTATGTCTAAGCGTGTAGCCTCAAAAGAGAACGCACAGGAGAGTTTTCTCTCGAAAGAATATGTAAGAATACCACGTTATAAGGAAATACAGTGTAGCAGAGTAAAGACAAATACATACTTATTGGAAAAAACTTAAACTTTACCAGAAGAAATAACGCATCGTACAAAATTAGCTTGTATCTCCTAAACAACACGTTGTAACTTGAAAGATTTGGTGTGGCTTGTACGTCTAAACGTGTAGCCTCAAAAGAGTACCCACAGGAGAGTTTTATTTCGTCAAAATTTGTCAGAAAACCACGTTTTAAGGAAATCCCGCATCGTGCGAAATTATCTTGTTTTTCCTAAACAACACGTTGTAACTCGAAAAGCTTTGGTGTTGCGTGAATGTCTAAGCATGTAGCCTCAAAGGAGAATGCACAGGAGAGTTTTCTCTCGAAAGAATATGCAAGAAAACCACGTTATAAGGAAATACAGTGTTGCAGAGTAAAGGCAAATATGTACGTAATGGAAACACTTAAACTTTATGAGAAGAAATAACGCATCGTAGAAAAATTATATTGTTTCTCCTAAACAACACGTTGTAACTCGAAAAGATTTGGTGTGGCGTGTACGTCTAAATGTGTAGCCTAAAAGAGAACCGACAGGAGTATTTTCTTTCGTCAAAATTTGTCAGAAAACCACGTTTTAAGGAAATCCCGCATTGTGCGAAATTATCTTGTTTTTCCTAAACAACACGTTGTAACTCGAAAAGCTTTGGTGCTGCGTGTATGTCTAAGCGTGTAGCCTCAAAAGAGAACGCAAAGGAGAGTTTTTTCTCGAAAGAATATGTAAGAATACCACGTTATTAGGAAATACAGTGTTGCAGAGTAAAGACAAATACTTACGTCTTGGAAAAACTTTACGAGAAGAAATAACGCATCGTAAGAAATTAGCTTGTATCTCCTATACAACACGTTGTAACATAAAAAGATTTGGTGTGGCCTGTACGTCTAAACGTGTAGCCTGAAAAGAGAACCCATAGGAGAATTTTCTTTGGTCAAAATTTGTCAGAAAACCATGTATTAAGGAAATCCCGCATAGTGCGACATTATCTTGTTTTTCCTAAACCAAACGTTTTAACTCGAAAAGCTTTCGTGTTGCGTGTATGTCTACGCGTGTAGCCTCAAAAGAGAACACACAGGAGAGTTTTCTCTCGAAAGAATATGTAAGAATACCACGTTATAAGGAAATACAGTGTTGCAGAGTAAAGACAAATACGTACTTATTGGAAAAACTTAAACCTTACGAGAAGAAATAAGGCATCTTACAAAATTAGTTTGTATCTCCTAAACAACACATTATAACTCGAAAAGATTTGGTGTGGTGTGTATGTCTAAACGTGTAGCCTCAAAAGAGAAACCACAGGAAAATTTTCTTTCGTCAAAATTTGTCAGAAAACCACGTTTTAAGGAAATCCCGCATTCTGCGAAATTATCTTGTTTTTCTTAAACAAAACGTTTTAACTCGAAAAGCTTTGGTGTTGCGTGTATGTCTAAGCGTGTAGCCTCAAAAGAGAACGCACAGGAGAGTTTTCTCTCGAAAGAATATGTAAGAATACCACGTTATAAGGAAATACAGTGTTGCAGAGTAAAGACAAATACGTACTTATTGGAAAAACTTAAACTTTACGAGAAGAAATAACGCATCGTACAAAATTAGCTTGTATCTCCTAAACAACACGTTGTAACTTGAAAAGATTTGGTGTGGCTTGTACGGCTAAACGTGTAGCCTCAAAAGAGTACCCACAGGAGAGTTTTATTTCGTCAAAATTTGTCAGAAAACCACGTTTTAAGGAAATCCCGCATCATGCGAAATTATCTTGTTTTTCCTAAACAACACGTTGTAAATCGAAAAGCTTTGGTGTTGCGTGAATGTCTAAGCATGTAGCCTCAAAGGAGAACGAACAGGAGAGTTTTCTCTCGAAAGAATATGCAAGAATACCACGTTATAAGGAAATACAGTGTTGCAGAGTAAAGGCAAATATGTACGTAATGGAAACACTTAAACTTTATGAGAAGAAATAACGCATCGTAGAAAAATTAGATTGTTTCTCCTAAACAACACGTTGTAACTCGAAAAGATTTGGTGTGGCGTGTACGGCTAAATGTGTAGCCTCAAAAGAGAACCGACAGGAGTATTTTCTTTTGTCAAAATTTGTCAGAAAACCACGTTTTAAGGAAATCCCGCATTGTGCAAAATTATCTTGTTTTTCCTAAACAACACGTTGTAACTCGAAAAGCTTTGGTGCTGCGTGTATGTCTAAGCGTGTAGCCTCAAAAGAGAACGCAAAGGAGAGTTTTTTCTCGAAAGAATATGTAAGAATACCACGTTATTAGGAAATACAGTGTTGCAGAGTAAAGACAAATACTTACGTCTTGGAAAAACTTTACGAGAAGAAATAACGCATCGTAAGAAATTAGCTTGTATCTCCTATACAACACGTTGTAACATAAAAAGATTTGGTGTGGCCTGTACGTCTAAACGTGTAGCCTGAAAAGAGAACCCATAGGAGAATTTTCTTTGGTCAAAATTTGTCAGAAAACCACGTATTAAGGAAATTCTGCATCGTGCGAAATTATCTTGTTTTTCCTAAACAAAACGTTTTAACTCGAAAAGCTTTGGTGTTGCGTGTATGTCTAAGCCTGTAACCTCAAAGAGGAATGCCCAGGAGAGTTTTCTCTCAAAGAATATGTAAGAAAACCACGTTATAAGGAAATACAGTGTTGCAGAGTAAAGACAAATACGTACTTATTGGAAAAACTTAAACTTTACGAGAAGAAATAAGGCATCTTACAAAATTAGTTTGTATCTCCTAAACAACACGTTATAACTTGAAAAGATTTGGTGTGGCTTGTACGTCTAAACGTGTAGCCTCAAAAGAGTACCCACAGGAGAGTTTTATTTCGTCAAAATTTGTCAGAAAACCACATTTTAAGGAAATCCCGCATCGTGCGAAATTATCTTGTTTTTCCTAAACAACACGTTGTAACTCGAAAAGCTTTGGTGTTGCGTGAATGTCTAAGCATGTAGCCTCAAAGGAGAATGCACAGGAGAGTTTTCTCTCGAAAGAATATGCAAGAATACCACGTTATAAGGCAATACAGTGTTGCAGAGTAAAGGCAAATATGTACGTAATGGAAACACTTAAACTTTATGAGAAGAAATAACGCATCGTAGAAAAATTACCTTGTTTCTCCTAAACAACACGTTGTAACTCGGAAAGATTTGGTGTGGCGTGTACGTCTAAATGTGTAGCCTCAAAAGAGAACCGACAGGAGTATTTTCTTTCGTCAAAATTTGTCAGAAAACCACGTTTTAAGGAAATCCCGCATCGTGCAAAAATATCTTGTTTTTCCTAAACAACACGTTGTAACTCGAAAAGCTTTGGTGTTGCGTGTATGTCTAAGCGTGTAGCCTCAAAAGAGAACGCAAAGGAGAGTTTTTTCTCGAAAGAATATGTAAGAATACCACGTTATTAGGAAATACAGTGTTGCAGAGTAAAGACAAATACTTACGTCTTGGAAAAACTTTACGAGAAGAAATAACGCATCGTAAGAAATTAGCTTGTATCTCCTATACAACACGTTGTAACATAAAAAGATTTGGTGTGGCCTGTACGTCTAAACGTGTAGCCTGAAAAGAGAACCCATAGGAGAATTTTCTTTGGTCAAAATTTGTCAGAAAACCATGTATTAAGGAAATCCCGCATAGTGCGACATTATCTTGTTTTTCCTAAACCAAACGTTTTAACTCGAAAAGCTTTCGTGTTGCGTGTATGTCTAAGCGTGTAGCCTCAAAAGAGAACACACAGGAGAGTTTTCTCTCGAAAGAATATGCAAGAATACCACGTTATAAGGAAATACAGTGTTGCAGAGTAAAGACAAATACGTACTTATTGGAAAAACTTAAACCTTATGAGAAGAAATAAGGCATCTTACAAAATTAGTTTGTATCTCCTAAACAACACATTATAACTCGAAAAGATTTGGTGTGGTGTGTATGTCTAAACGTGTAGCCTCAAAAGAGAACCCACAGGACAATTTTCTTTCGTCAAAATTTGTCAGAAAACCACGTTTTAAGGAAATTCCGCATCGTGCGAAATTATCTTGTTTTTCTTAAACAAAACGTTTTAACTCGAAAAGCTTTGGTGTTGCGTGTATGTCTAAGCGTGTAGCCTCAAAAGAGAACGCACAGGAGAGTTTTCTCTCGAAAGAATATGTAAGAATACCACGTTATAAGGAAATACAGTGTTGCAGAGTAAAGACAAATACTTACTTATTGGAAAAACTTAAACTTAAGAGAAGAAATAACGCATCGTACAAAATTAGCTTGTATCTCCTAAACAACACGTTGTAACTTAAAAAGATTTGGTGTGGCCTGTACGTCTAAACGTGTAGCCTCAAAAGAGAACCCATAGGAGAATTTTCTTTGGTCAAAATTTGTCAGAAAACCACGTATTAAGGAAATTCCGCATCGTGCGAAATTATCTTGTTTTTCCTAAACAAAACGTTTTAACTCGAAAAGCTTTGGTGTTGCGTGTATGTCTAAGCCTGTAACCTCAAAGGAGAATGCCCAGGAGAGTTTTCTCTCGAAAGAATATGTAAGAATACCACGTTATAAGGAAATACAGTGTTGCAGAGTAAAGACAAATACGTACTTATTGGAAAAACTTAAACTTTACGAGAAGAAATAAGGCATCTTACAAAATTAGTTTGTATCTCCTAAACAACACGTTATAACTTGAAAAGATTTGGTGTGGTGTGTACTTCTAAACTTGTAGCCTCAAAAGAGAACCCACAGGATAATTTTCTTTCGTCAAAATTTGTCAGAAAACCACGTTTTAAGGAAATCCCGCATCTTGCGAAATTATCTTGTTTTTCCTAAACAACACGTTGTAACTCGAAAGCTTTGGTGTTGCGTGTATGTCTAAGCGTGTAGCCTCAAAAGAGAACGCACAGGAGAGTTTTCTCTCGAAAGAATATGTAAGGATACCACGTTATAAGGAAATACAGTGTTGCAGAATAAAGACAAATACGTACGTATTGGAAACACTTTATGAGAGAAATAACGCATCTGGCAAAATTAGCTTGTATGTCCTAAACAACTCGTTATAACTCGAAAAGATTTGGTTTGGGGTGCACGTCTAAACGTGTAGCCTCAAAAGAGTACCCACAGGAGAGTTTTATTTCGTCAAAATTTGTCAGAAAACCACGTTTTAAGGAAATCCCGCATCTTGCGAAATTATCTTGTTTTTCCTAAACAACACGTTGTAACTCGAAAAGCTTTGGTGTTGCGTGAATGTCTAAGCATGTAGCCTCAAAGGAGAACGCACAGGAGAGTTTTCTCTCGAAATAATATGCAAGAATACCACGTTATAAGGAAATACAGTGTTGCACAGTAAAGGCAAATATGTACGTAATGGAAACACTAAAACTTTATGAGAAGAAATAACGCATCGTAAAAAATTAGCTTGTTTCTCCTAAACAACACGTTGTAACTCGAAATGATTTGGTGTGGCATGTACGTCTAAATGTGTAGCCTCAAAAGAGAACCCACAGGAGTATTTTCTTTCGTCAAAATTTGTCAGAAAACCACGTTTTAAGGAAATCCCGCATCGTGCGAAATTATCTTGTTTTTCCTAAACAACACATTGTAACTCGAAAAGCTTTGGTGTTGCATGTATGTCTAAGCGTGTAGCCTCAAAAGAGAACGCAAAGGAGAGTTTTTTCTCGAAAGAATGTGTAAGAATACGACGTTATTAGGAAATACAGTGTTGCAGAGTAAAGACAAATACTTACGTATTGGAAAAAACTTTACGAGAAGAAATAACGCATCGTAAGAAATTGGCTTGTATCTCCTAAACAACACGTTGTAACTTAAAAAGATTTGGTGTGGCCTGTACGTCTTAACGTGTAGCCTGAAAAGAAAACCCATAGGAGAATTTTCTTTGGTCAAAATATGTCAGAAAACCACGTATTAAGGAAATCCCGCATAGTGCGAAATTATCTTGTTTTTTCTAAACCAAACGTTTTAACTCGAAATGCTTTGGTGTTGCGTGTATGTCTAAGCGTGTAGCCTCAAAAGAGAACGCACAGGAGAGTTTTCTCTCGAAAGAATATGTAAGAATACCGCGTTAAGGAAATACAGTGTTGCAGAGTAAAGACAAATACGTACTTATTGGAAACACTTAAACTTTACGAGAAGAAATAAGGCATCGTACAAAATTAGTATGTATCTCCTAAACAACACGATATAACTCAGAAGGATTTGGTGTGGTGTGTATGTCTAAACATGTAGCCTCAAAAGAGAACCCACAGGAGAATTTTTGTTCGTTAAATTTTGTCAGAAAACCACGTTTTAAGGAAATCCCGCATTGTGCAAAATTATCTTGTTTTTCCTAAACAACACGTTGTAACTCGAAAAGCTTTGGTGCTGCGTGTATGTCTAAGCGTGTAGCCTCAAAAGAGAACGCAAAGGAGAGTTTTTTCTCGAAAGAATATGTAAGAATACCACGTTATTAGGAAATACAGTGTTGCAGAGTAAAGACAAATACTTACGTCTTGGAAAAACTTTACGAGAAGAAATAACGCATCGTAAGAAATTAGCTTGTATCTCCTATACAACACGTTGTAACATAAAAAGATTTGGTGTGGCCTGTACGTCTAAACGTGTAGCCTGAAAAGAGAACCCATAGGAGAATTTTCTTTGGTCAAAATTTGTCAGAAAACCATGTATTAAGGAAATCCCGCATAGTGCGACATTATCTTGTTTTTCCTAAACCAAACGTTTTAACTCGAAAAGCTTTCGTGTTGCGTGTATGTCTAAGCGTGTAGCCTCAAAAGAGAACACACAGGAGAGTTTTCTCTCGAAAGAATATGTAAGAATACCACGTTATAAGGAAATACAGTGTTGCAGAGTAAAGACAAATACGTACTTATTGGAAAAACTTAAACCTTACGAGAAGAAATAAGGCATCTTACAAAATTAGTTTGTATCTCCTAAACAACACATTATAACTCGAAAAGATTTGGTGTGGTGTGTATGTCTAAACGTGTAGCCTCAAAAGAGAACCCACAGGAAAATTTTCTTTCGTCAAAATTTGTCAGAAAATCACGTTTTAAGGAAATCTCGCATTCTGCGAAATTATCTTGTTTTTCTTAAACAAAACGTTTTAACTCGAAAAGCTTTGGTGTTGCGTGTATGTCTAAGCGTGTAGCCTCAAAAGAGAACGCACAGGAGAGTTTTCTCTCGAAAGAATATGTAAGAATACCACGTTATAAGGAAATACAGTGTTGCAGAGTAAAGACAAATACGTACTTATTGGAAAAACTTAAACTTAAGAGAAGAAATAACGCATCGTACAAAATTAGCTTGTATCTCCTAAACAACACGTTGTAACTTAAAAAGATTTGGTGTGGCCTGTACGTCTAAACGTGTAGCCTCAAAAGAGAACCCATAGGAGAATTTTCTTTGGTCAAAATTTGTCAGAAAACCACGTATTAAGGAAATTCCGCATCGTGCGAAATTATCTTGTTTTTCCTAAACAAAACGTTTTAACTCGAAAAGCTTTGGTGTTGCGTGTATGTCTAAGCCTGTAACCTCAAAGAGGAATGCACTGGAGAGTTTTCTCTCAAAGAATATGTAAGAAAACCACGTTATAAGGAAATACAGTGTTGCAGAGTAAAGACAAATACGTACTTATTGGAAAAACTTAAACCTTACGAGAAGAAATAAGGCATCTTACAAAATTAGTTTGTATCTCCTAAACAACACGTTACAACTTGAAAAGATTTGGTGTGGTGTGTTCTTCTAAACTTGTAGCCTCAAAAGAGAACCCACAGGATAATTTTCTTTCGTCAAAATTTGTCAGAAACCACGTTTTAAGGAAATCCCGCATCTTGCGAAATTATCTTGTTTTTCCTAAACAACACGTTGTAACTCGAAAGCTTTGGTGTTGCGTGTATGTCTAAGCGTGTAGCCTCAAAAGAGAACGCACAGGAGAGTTTTCTCTCGAAAGAATATGTAAGGATACCACGTTATAAGGAAATACAGTGTTGCAGAATAAAGACAAATACGTACGTATTGGAAACACTTTATGAGAGAAATAACGCATGTGGCAAAATTAGCTTGTATGTCCTAAACAACTCGTTATAACTCGAAAAGATTTGGTGGGGGTGCACGTCTAAACGTGTAGCCTCAAAAGAGTACCTACAGGAGAGTTTTATTTCGTCAAAATTTGTCAGAAAACCACGTTTTATGGAAATCCCGCATCTTGCGAAATTATCTTGTTTTTCCTAAACAACACGTTGTAAATCAAAAAGCTTTGGTGTTGCGTGAATGTCTAAGCATGTAGCCTCAAAGGAGAACGCACAGGAGAGTTTTCTCTCGAAAGAATATGCAAGAATACCACGTTATAAGGAAATACAGTGTTGCAGAGTAAAGGCAAATATGTACGTAATGGAAACACTAAAACTTTATGAGAAGAAATAACGCATCGTAAAAAATTAGCTTGTTTCTCCTAAACAACACGTTGTAACTCGAAATGATTTGGTGTGGCATGTACGTCTAAATGTGTAGCCTCAAAAGAGAACCCACAGGAGTATTTTCTTTCGTCAAAATTTGTCAGAAAACCACGTTTTAAGGAAATAACGCATCGTGCGAAATTATCTTGTTTTTCCTAAACAACACGTTGTAACTCGAAAAGCTTTGGTGTTGCGTGTATGTCTAAGCGTTAAGCATCAAAAGAGAACGCAAAGGAGAGTTTTTTCTCGAAAGAATGTGTAAGAATACGACGTTATTAGGAAATACAGTGTTGCAGAGTAAAGACAAATACTTACGTATTGGAAAAAACTTTACGAGAAGAAATAACGCATCGTAAGAAATTGGCTTGTATCTCCTAAACAACACATTGTATCTTAAAAAGATTTGGTGTGGCCTGTACGTCTTAACGTGTAGCCTGAAAAGAGAACCCATAGGAGAATTTTCTTTGGTCAAAATATGTCAGAAAACCACGTATTAAGGAAATCCCGCATAGTGCGAAATTATCTTGTTTTTTCTAAACCAAACGTTTTAACTCGAAAAGCTTTGGTGTTGCGTGTATGTCTAAGCGTGTAGCCTCAAAAGAGAACGCACAGGAGAGTTTTCTCTCGAAAGAATATGTAAGAATACCACGTTATAAGGAAATACAGTGTTGCAGAGTAAAGGCAAATATGTACTTATTGGAAACACTTAAACTTTACGAGAAGAAATAAGGCATCGTAAAAAATTAGTATGTATCTCCTAAACAACACGATATAACTCGGAAAGATTTGGTGTGGTGTGTATGTCTAAACGTGTAGCCTCAAAAGAGAACCCACAGGAAAATTTTCTTTCGTCAAAATTTGTCAGAAAACCACGTTTTAAGGAAATCCCGCATTCTGCGAAATTATCTTGTTTTTCTTAAACAAAACGTTTTAACTCGAAAAGCTTTGGTGTTGCGTGTATGTCTAAGCCTGTAACCTCAAAGGAGAACGCACAGGAGAGTTTTCTCTCGAAAGAATATGCAAGAATACCACGTTATAAGGAAATACAGTGTTGCAGAGTAAAGGCAAATATGTACGTAATGGAAACACTAAAACTTTATGAGAAGAAATAACGCATCGTAAAAAATTAGCTTTTTTCTCCTAAACAACACGTTGTAACTCGAAATGATTTGGTGTGGCATATACGTCTACATGTGTAGCCTCAAAAGAGAACGCACAGGAGTATTTTCTTTCGTCAAAATTTGTCAGAAAACCACGTTTTAAGGAAATCCCGCATCGTGCGAAATTATCTTGTTTTTCCTAAGCAACACGTTGTAACTCGAAAAGCTTTGGTGTTGCGTGTATGTCTAAGCGTGTAGCCTCAAAAGAGAACGCAAAGGAGAGTTTTTTCTCGAAAGAATATGTAAGAATACCACGTTATTAGGAAATACAGTGTTGCAGAGTAAAGACAAATACTTACGTCTTGGAAAAACTTTACGAGAAGAAATAACGCATCGTAAGAAATTAGCTTGTATCTCCTATACAACACGTTGTAACATAAAAAGATTTGGTGTGGCCTGTACGTCTAAACGTGTAGCCTGAAAAGAGAACCCATAGGAGAATTTTCTTTGGTCATAATTTGTCAGAAAACCATGTATTAAGGAAATCCCGCATAGTGCGACATTATCTTGTTTTTGTTAAACCAAACGTTTTAACTCGAAAAGCTTTCGTGTTGCGTGTATGTCTAAGCGTGTAGCCTCAAAAGAGAACACACAGGAGAGTTTTCTCTCGAAAGAATATGTAAGAATACCACGTTATAAGGAAATACAGTGTTGCAGAGTAAAGACAAATACGTACTTATTGGAAAAACTTAAACCTTATGAGAAGAAATAAGGCATCTTAAAAAATTAGTTTGTATCTCCTAAACAACACATTATAACTCGAAAAGATTTGGTGTGGTGTGTATGTCTAAACGTGTAGCCTCAAAAGAGAACCCACAGGACAATTTTCTTTCGTCAAAATTTGTCAGAAAACCACGTTTTAAGGAAATTCCGCATCGTGCGAAATTATCTTGTTTTTCTTAAACAAAACGTTTTAACTCGAAAAGCTTTGGTGTTGCGTGTATGTCTAAGCGTGTAGCCTCAAAAGAGAACGCACAGGAGAGTTTTCTCTCGAAAGAATATGTAAGAATACCACGTTATAAGGAAATACAGTGTTGCAGAGTAAAGACAAATACTTACTTATTGGAAAAACTTAAACTTAAGAGACGAAATAACGCATCGTACAAAATTAGCTTGTATCTCCTAAACAACACGTTGTAACTTAAAAAGATTTGGTGTGGCCTGTACGTCTAAACGTGTAGCCTCAAAAGAGAACCCATAGGAGAATTTTATTTGGTCAAAATTTGTCAGAAAACCACGTATTAAGGAAATTCCGCATCGTGCGAAATTATCTTGTTTTTCCTAAACAAAACGTTTTAACTCGAAAAGCTTTGGTGTTGCGTGTATGTCTAAGCCTGTAACCTCAAAGGAGAATGCCCAGGAGAGTTTTCTCTCGAAAGAATATGTAAGAAAACCACGTTATAAGGAAATACAGTGTTGCAGAGTAAAGACAAATACGTACTTATTGGAAAAACTTAAACTTTACGAGAAGAAATAAGGCATCTTACAAAATTAGTTTATATCTCCTAAACAACACGTTATAACTTGAAAAGATTTGGTGTGGTGTGTACTTCTAAACTTGTAGCCTCAAAAGGGAACCCACAGGATAATTTTCTTTCGTCAAAATTTGTCAGAAAACCACGTTTTAAGGAAATCCCGCATCTTGCGAAATTATCTTGTTTTTCCTAAACAACACGTTGTAACTCGAAAGCTTTGGTGTTGCGTGTATGTCTAAGCGTGTAGCCTCAAAAGAGAACGCACAGGAGAGTTTTCTCTCGAAAGAATATGTAAGGATACCACGTTATAAGGAAATACAGTGTTGCAGAATAAAGACAAATACGTACGTATTGGAAACACTTTATGAGAGAAATAACGCATCTGGCAAAATTAGCTTGTATGTCCTAAACAACTCGTTATAACTCGAAAAGATTTGGTGTGGGGTGCACGTCTAAACGTGTAGCCTCAAAAGAGTACCCACAGGAGAGTTTTATTTCGTCAAAATTTGTCAGAAAACCACGTTTTAAGGAAATCCCGCATCTTGCGAAATTATCTTGTTTTTCCTAAACAACACGTTTTAACTCGAAAAGCTTTGGTGTTGCGTGAATGTCTAAGCATGTAGCCTCAAAGGAGAACGCACAGGAGAGTTTTCTCTCGAAATAATATGCAAGAATACCACGTTATAAGGAAATACAGTGTTGCACAGTAAAGGCAAATATGCACGTAATGGAAACACTAAAACATTATGAGAAGAAATAACGCATCGTAAAAAATTAGCTTGTTTCTCCTAAACAACACGTTGTAACTCGAAATGATTTGGTGTGGCATGTACGTCTAAATGTGTAGCCTCAAAAGAGAACCCACAGGAGTATTTCCTTTCGTCAAAATTTGTCAGAAAACCACGTTTTAAGGAAATCCCGCATCGTGCGAAATTATCTTGTTTTTCCTAAACAACACATTGTAACTCGAAAAGCTTTGGTGTTGCGTGTATGTCTAAGCGTGTAGCCTCAAAAGAGAACGCAAAGGAGAGTTTTTTCTCGAAAGAATGTGTAAGAATACGACGTTATTAGGAAATACAGTGTTGCAGAGTAAAGACAAATACTTACGTATTGGAAAAAACTTTACGAGAAGAAATAACGCATCGTAAGAAATTGGCTTGTATCTCCTAAACAACACGTTGTAACTTAAAAAGATTTGGTGTGGCCTGTACGTCTTAACGTGTAGCCTGAAAAGAGAACCCATAGGAGAATTTTCTTTGGTCAAAATATGTCAGAAAACCACGTATTAAGGAAATCCCGCATAGTGCGAAATTATCTTGTTTTTTCTAAACCAAACGTTTTAACTCGAAAAGCTTTGGTGTTGCGTGTATGTCTAAGCGTGTAGCCTCAAAAGAGAACGCACAGGAGAGTTTTCTCTCGAAAGAATATGTAAGAATACCGCGTTAAGGAAATACAGTGTTGCAGAGTAAAGACAAATACGTACTTATTGGAAACACTTAAACTTTACGAGAAGAAATAAGGCATCGTACAAAATTAGTATGTATCTCCTAAACAACACGATATAACTCAGAAAGATTTGGTGTGGTGTGTATGTCTAAACATGTAGCCTCAAAAGAGAACCCACAGGAGAATTTTTGTTCGTTAAATTTTGTCAGAAAACCACGTTTTAAGGAAATCCCGCATTGTGCGAAATTATCTTGTTTTTCCTAAACAACACGTTGTAACTCGAAAAGCTTTGGTGCTGCGTGTATGTCTAAGCGTGTAGCCTCAAAAGAGAACGCAAAGGAGAGTTTTTTCTCGAAAGAATATGTAAGAATACCACGTTATTAGGAAATACAGTGTTGCAGAGTAAAGACAAATACTTACGTCTTGGAAAAACTTTACGAGAAGAAATAACGCATCGTAAGAAATTAGCTTGTATCTCCTATACAACACGTTGTAACATAAAAAGATTTGGTGTGGCCTGTACGTCTAAACGTGTAGCCTGAAAAGAGAACCCATAGGAGAATTTTCTTTGGTCAAAATTTGTCAGAAAACCATGTATTAAGGAAATCCCGCATAGTGCGACATTATCTTGTTTTTCCTAAACCAAACGTTTTAACTCGAAAAGCTTTCGTGTTGCGTGTATGTCTAAGCGTGTAGCCTCAAAAGAGAACACACAGGAGAGTTTTCTCTCGAAAGAATATGTAAGAATACCACGTTATAAGGAAATACAGTGCTGCAGAGTAAAGACAAATACGTACTTATTGGAAAAACTTAAACCTTACGAGAAGAAATAAGGCATCTTACAAAATTAGTTTGTATCTCCTAAACAACACATTATAACTCGAAAAGATTTGGTGTGGTGTGTATGTCTAAACGTGTAGCCTCAAAAGAGAACCCACAGGAAAATTTTCTTTCGTCAAAATTTGTCAGAAAATCACGTTTTAAGGAAATCTCGCATTCTGCGAAATTATCTTGTTTTTCTTAAACAAAACGATTTAACTCGAAAAGCTTTGGTGTTGCGTGTATGTCTAAGCGTGTAGCCTCAAAAGAGAACGCACAGGAGAGTTTTCTCTCGAAAGAATATGTAAGAATACCACGTTATAAGGAAATACAGTGTTGCAGAGTAAAGACAAATACGTACTTATTGGAAAAACTTAAACTTAAGAGAAGAAATAACGCATCGTACAAAATTAGCTTGTATCTCCTAAACAACACGTTGTAACTTAAAAAGATTTGGTGTGGCCTGTACGTCTAAACGTGTAGCCTCAAAAGAGAACCCATAGGAGAATTTTCTTTGGTCAAAATTTGTCAGAAAACCACGTATTAAGGAAATTCCGCATCGTGCGAAATTATCTTGTTTTTCCTAAACAAAACGTTTTAACTCGAAAAGCTTTGGTGTTGCGTGTATGTCTAAGCCTGTAACCTCAAAGAGGAATGCACTGGAGAGTTTTCTCTCAAAGAATATGTAAGAAAACTACGTTATAAGGAAATACAGTGTTGCAGAGTAAAGACAAATACGTACTTATTGGAAAAACTTAAACCTTACGAGAAGAAATAAGGCATCTTACAAAATTAGTTTGTATCTCCTAAACAACACGTTATAACTTGAAAAGATTTGGTGTGGTGTGTTCTTCTAAACTTGTAGCATCAAAAGAGAACCCACAGGATAATTTTCTTTCGTCAAAATTTATCAGAAACCACGTTTTAAGGAAATCCCGCATCTTGCGAAATTATCTTGTTTTTCCTAAACAACACGTTGTAACTCGAAAGCTTTGGTGTTGCGTGTATGTCTAAGCGTGTAGCCTCAAAAGAGAACGCACAGGAGAGTTTTCTCTCGAAAGAATATGTAAGGATACCACATTATAAGGAAATACAGTGTTGCAGAATAAAGACAAATACGTACGTATTGGAAACACTTTATGAGAGAAATAACGCATGTGGCAAAATTAGCTTGTATGTCCTAAACAACTCGTTATAACTCGAAAAGATTTGGTGTGGGGTGCACGTCTAAACGTGTAGCCTCAAAAGAGTACCCACAGGAGAGTTTTATTTCGTCAAAATTTGTCAGAAAACCACGTTTTATGGAAATCCCGCATCTTGCGAAATTATCTTGTTTTTCCTAAACAACACGTTGTAAATCGAAAAGCTTTGGTGTTGCGTGAATGTCTAAGCATGTAGCCTCAAAGGAGAACACACAGGAGAGTTTTCTCTCGAAAGAATATGCAAGAATACCACGTTATAAGGAAATACAGTGTTGCAGAGTAAAGGCAAATATGTACGTAATGGAAACACTAAAACTTTATGAGAAGAAATAACGCATCGTAAAAAATTAGCTTGTTTCTCCTAAACAACACGTTGTAACTCGAAATGATTTGGTGTGGCATGTACGTCTAAATGTGTAGCCTCAAAAGAGAACCCACAGGAGTATTTTCTTTCGTCAAAATTTGTCAGAAAACCACGTTTTAAGGAAATCCCGCATCGTGCGAAATTATCTTGTTTTTCCTAAACAACACGTTGTAACTCGAAAAGCTTTGGTGTTGCGTGTATGTCTAAGCGTGAAGCATCAAAAGAGAACGCAAAGGAGAGTTTTTTCTAGAAAGAATGTGTAAGAATACGACGTTATTAGGAAATACAGTGTTGCAGAGTAAAGACAAATACTTATGTATTGGAAAAAACTTTACGAGAAGAAATAACGCATCGTAAGAAATTGGCTTGTATCTCCTAAACAACACATTGTAACTTAAAAAGATTTGGTGTGGCCTGTACGTCTTAACGTGTAGCCTGAAAAGAGAACCCATAGGAGAATTTTCTTTGGTCAAAATATGTCAGAAAACAACGTATTAAGGAAATCCCGCATAGTGCGAAATTATCTTGTTTTTTCTAAACCAAACGTTTTAACTCGAAAAGCTTTGGTGTTGCGTGTATGTCTAAGCGTGTAGCCTCAAAAGAGAACGCACAGGAGAGTTTTCTCTCGAAAGAATATGTAAGAATACCACGTTATAAGGAAATACAGTGTTGCAGAGTAAAGGCAAATATGTACTTATTGGAAACACTTAAACTTTACGAGAAGAAATAAGGCATCGTAAAAAATTAGTAGGTATCTCCTAAACAACACGATATAACTCGGAAAGATTTGGTGTGGTGTGTATGTCTAAACGTGTAGCCTCAAAAGAGAACCCACAGGAAAATTTTCTTTCGTCAAAATTTGTCAGAAAACCACCTTTTAAGGAAATCCCGCATTGTGCGAAATTATCTTGTTTTTCCTAAACAACACGTTGTAACTCGAAAAGCTTTGGTGCTGCGTGTATGTCTAAGCGTATAGCCTCAAAAGAGAACGCAAAGGAGAGTTTTTTCTCGAAAGAATATGTAAGAATACCACGTTATTAGGAAATACAGTGTTGCAGAGTAAAGACAAATACTTACGTCTTGGAAAAACTTTACGAGAAGAAATAACGCATCGTAAGAAATTAGCTTGTATCTCCTAAACAACACGTTGTAACTCGAAAAGCTTTGGTGTTGCGTCTATGTGTAAGCGTGTAGCCTCAAAGGAGAACGCAAAGGAGAGTTTTTTCTCGAAAGAATATGTAAGAATACCACGTTATTAGGAAATACAGTGTTGCAGAGTAAAGACAAATACTTATGTATTGGAAAAACTTTACGAGAAGAAATAACGCATCGTACAAAATTAGCTTGTATCTACTAAATAACACGTTGCAACTTAAAAAGATTTGGTGTGGCCTGTACGTCTAAACGTGTAGCCTGAAAAGAGACGCCATAGGAGAATTTTCTTTGGTCAAAATTTGTCAGAAAACCACGTATTAAGGAAATCCCGCATCGTGCGAAATTATCTTGTTTTTCCTAAACAAAACGTTTTAACTCGAAATGCTTTGGTGTTGCGTGTATGTCTAAGCGTGTAGCCTCAAAAGAGAACGCACAGGAGAGTTTTCTCTCGAAAGAATATGTAAGAATACCACGTTATAAGGAAATACAGTGTTGCAGAGTAAAGACAAATACGTACTTATTGGAAAAACTTAAACCTTACGAGAAGAAATAAGGCATCTCACAAAATTAGTATGTATCTCCTAAACAACACATTATAACTCGAAAAGATTTGGTGTGGTGTGTATGTCTAAACGTGTAGCCTCAAAAGAAACCCACAGGAAAACGTTCTTTCGTCAAAATTTGTCAGAAAACCACGTTTTAAAGAAATCCCGCATTCTGCGAAATTATCTTGTTTTTCTTAAACAAAACGTTTTAACTCGAAAAGCTTTGGTGTTGCGTGTATGTCTAAGCGTGTAGCCTCAAAAGAGAACGCACAGGAGAGTTTTCTCTTGAAAGAATATGTAAGAATACCACGTTATAAGGAAATACAGTGTTGCAGAGTAAAGACAAATACGTACTTATTGGAAAAACTTAAACTTAAGAGAAGAAATAACGCATCGTACAAAATTAGCTTGTATCTCCTAAACAACACGTTGTAACTTAAAAAGATTTGGTGTGGCCTGTACGTCTAAACGTGTAGCCTCAAAAGAGAACCCATAGGAGAATTTTCTTTGGTCAAAATTTGTCAGAAAACCACGTATTAAGGAAATTCCGCATCGTGCGAAATTATCTTGTTCTTCCTAAACAAAACGTTTTAACTCGAAAAGCTTTGGTGTTGCGTGTATGTCTAAGCCTGTAACCTCAAAGGAGAATGCCCAGGAGAGTTTTCTCTCGAAAGAATATGTAAGAAAACCACGTTATAAGGAAATACAGTGTTGCAGAGTAAAGACAAATACGTACTTATTGGAAAAACTTAAACTTTACGAGAAGAAATAAGGCATCTTACAAAATTAGTTTGTATCTCCTAAACAACACGTTATAACTTGAAAAGATTTGGTGTGGTGTGTACTTCTAAACTTGTAGCCTCAAAAGAGAACCCACAGGATAATTTTCTTTCGTCAAAATTTGTCAGAAAACCACGTTTTAAGGAAATCCCGCATCTTGCAAAATTATCTTGTTTTTCCTAAACAACACGTTGTAACTCGAAAGCTTTGGTGTTGCGTCTATGTCTAAGCGTGTAGCCTCAAAAGAGAACGCACAGGAGAGTTTTCTCTCGAAAGAATATGTAAGGATACCACGTTATAAGGAAATACAGTGTTGCAGAATAAAGACAAATACGTACGTATTGGAAACACTTTATGAGAGAAATAACGCATCTGGCAAAATTAGCTTGTATGTCCTAAACAACTCGTTATAACTCGAAAAGATTTGGTGTGGGGTGCACGTCTAAACGTGTAGCCTCAAAAGAGTACCCACAGGAGAGTTTTATTTCGTCAAAATTTGTCAGAAAACCACGTTTTAAGGAAATCCCGCATCTTGCGAAATTATCTTGTTTTTCCTAAACAACTCGTTGTAAATCGAAAAGCTTTGGTGTTGCGTGAATGTCTAACCATATAGCCTCAAAGGAGAACGCACAGGAGAGTTTTCTCTCGAAAGAATATGCAAGAATACCACGTTATAAGGAAATACAGTGTTGCAGAGTAAAGGCAAATATGTACGTAATGGAAACACTAAAACTTTATGAGAAGAAATAACGCATCGTAAAAAATTAGCATGGTTCTCCTAAACAACACGTTGTAACTCGAAATGATTTGGTGTGGCATATACGTCTAAATGTGTAGCCTCAAAAGAGAACCCACAGGAGTATTTTCTTTCGTCAAAATTTGTCAGAAAACCACGTTTTAAGGAAATCCCGCATCGTGCGAAATTATCTTGTTTTTCCTAAACAACACGTTGTAACTCGAAAAGCTTTGGTGTTGCGTGTATGTCTAAGCGTGTAGCCTCAAAAGAGAACGCAAAGGAGAGTTTTTTCTCGAAAGAATGTGTAAGAATACGACGTTATTAGGAAATACAGTGTTGCAGAGTAAAGACAAATACTTACGTATTGGAAAAAACTTTACGAGAAGAAATAACGCATCGTAAGAAATTAGCTTGTATCTCCTAAACAACACGTTGTAACTTAAAAAGATTTGGTGTGGCCTGTACGTCTTAACGTGTAGCCTGAAAAGAGAACCCATAGGAGAATTTTCTTTGGTCAAAATATGTCAGAAAACCACGTATTAAGGAAATCCCGCATAGTGCGAAATTATCTTGTTTTTTCTAAACCAAACGTTTTAACTCGAAAAGCTTTGGTGTTGCGTGTATGTCTAAGCGTGTAGCCTCAAAAGAGAACGCACAGGAGAGTTTTCTCTCGAAAGAATATGTAAGAATACCACGTTATAAGGAAATACAGTGTTGCAGAGTAAAGACAAATACGTACTTATTGGAAACACTTAAACTTTACGAGAAGAAATAAGGCATCGTACAAAATTAGTATGTATCTCCTAAACAACACGATATAACTCGGAAAGATTTGGTGTGGTGTGTATGTCTAAACATGTAGCCTCAAAAGAGAACGCACAGGAGAGTTTTCTCTCGAAAGAATATGTAAGAATACCACATTATAAGGAAATACAGTGTTGCAGAGTAAAGGCAAATATGTACTTATTGGAAACACTTAAACTTTATGAGAAGAAATAAGGCATCGTAAAAAATTAGTATGTATCTCCTAAACAACACGATATAACTCGGAAAGATTTGGTGTGGTGTGTATGTCTAAACGTGTAGCCTCAAAAGAGAACCCACAGGAAAATTTTCTTTCGTCAAAATTTGTCAGAAAACCACGTTTTAAGGAAATCCCGCATTCTGCGAAATTATCTTGTTTTTCTTAAACAAAACGTTTTAACTCGAAAAGCTTTGGTGTTGCGTGTATGTCTAAGCCTGTAACCTCAAAGGAGAATGCCCAGGAGAGTTTTCTCTCGAAAGAATATGTAAGAAAACCACGTTATAAGGAAATACAGTGTTGCAGAGTAAAGACAAATACGTACTTATTGGAAAAACTTAAACTTTACGAGAAGAAATAAGGCATCTTACAAAATTAGTTTGTATCTCCTAAACAACACGTTATAACTTGAAAAGATTTGGTGTGGTGTGTACTTCTAAACTTGTAGCCTCAAAAGAGAACCCACAGGATAATTTTCTTTCGTCAAAATTTGTCAGAAAACCACGTTTTAAGGAAATCCCGCATCTTGCGAAATTATCTTGTTTTTCCTAAACAACACGTTGTAACTCGAAAGCTTTGGTGTTGCGTGTATGTCTAAGCGTGTAGCCTCAAAAGAGAACGCACAGGAGAGTTTTCTCTCGAAAGAATATGTAAGGATACCATGTTATAAGGAAATACAGTGTTGCAGAATAAAGACAAATACGTACGTATTGGAAACACTTTATGAGAGAAATAACGCATCTGGCAAAATTAGCTTGTATGTCCTAAACAACTCGTTATAACTCGAAAAGATTTGGTGTGGGGTGCACGTCTAAACGGGTAGCCTCAAAAGAGTACCCACAGGAGAGTTTTATTTCGTCAAAATTTGTCAGAAAACCACGTTTTAAGGAAATGCCGCATCTAGCGAAATTATCTTGTTTTTCCTAAACAACACGTTGTAAATCGAAAAGCTTTGGTGTTGCGTGAATGTCTAAGCATGTAGCCTCAAAGGAGAACGCACAGGAGAGTTTTCTCTCGAAAGAATATGCAAGAATACCACGTTATAAGGAAATACAGTGTTGCAGAGTAAAGGCAAATATGTACGTAATGGAAACACTAAAACTTTATGAGAAGAAATAACGCATCGTAAAAAATTAGCTTGTTTCTCCTAAACAACACGTTGTAACTCGAAATGATTTGGTGTGGCATATACATCTACATGTGTAGCCTCAAAAGAGAACCCACAGGAGTATTTTCTTTTGTCAAAATTTGTCAGAAAACCACGTTTTAAGGAAATCCCGCATCGTGCGAAATTATCTTGTTTTTCCTAAACAACACGTTGTAACTCGAAAAGCTTTGGTGTTGCGTGTATGTCTAAGCGTGTAGCCTCAAAAGAGAACGCAAAGGAGAGTTTTTTCTCGAAAGAATGTGTATGAATACGACGTTATTAGGAAATACAGTGTTGCAGAGTAAAGACAAATACTTACGTATTGGAAAAAACTTTACGAGAAGAAATAACGCATCGTAAGAAATTAGCTTGTATCTCCTAAACAACACGTTGTAACTTAAAAAGATTTGGTGTGGCCTGTACGTCTTAACGTGTAGCCTGAAAAGAGAACCCATAGGAGAATTTTCTTTGGTCAAAATATGTCAGAAAACCACGTATTAAGGAAATCCCGCATAGTGCGAAATTATCTTGTTTTTTTCTAAACCAAACGTTTTAACTCGAAAAGCTTTCGTGTTGCGTGTATGTCTAAGCGTGTAGCCTCAAAAGAGAACGCACAGGAGAGTTTTCTCTCGAAAGAATATGTAAGAATACCACGTTATAAGGAAATACAGTGTTGCAGAGTAAAGACAAATACGTACTTATTGGAAACACTTAAACTTTACGAGAAGAAATAAGGCATCGTACAAAAATAGTATATATCTCCTAAACAACACGATATAACTCAGAAAGATTTGGTGTGGTGTGTATGTCTAAACATGTAGCCTCAAAAGAGAACCCACAGGAGAATTTTTTGTTCGTTAAATTTTGTCAGAAAACCACGTTTTAAGGAAATCCCGCATTGTGCGAAATTATCTTGTTTTTCCTAAACAACACGTTGTAACTCGAAAAGCTTTGGTGCTGCGTGTATGTCTAAGCGTATAGCCTCAAAAGAGAACGCAAAGGAGAGTTTTTTCTCGAAAGAATATGTAAGAATACCACGTTATTAGGAAATACAGTGTTGCAGAGTAAAGACAAATACTTACGTCTTGGAAAAACTTTACGAGAAGAAATAACGCATCGTAAGAAATTAGCTTGTATCTCCTAAACAACACGTTGTAACTCGAAAAGCTTTGGTGTTGCGTGTATGTGTAAGGGTGTAGCCTCAAAGGAGAACGCAAAGGAGAGTTTTTTCTCGAAAGAATATGTAAGAATACCACGTTATTAGGAAATACAGTGTTGCAGAGTAAAGACAAATACTTATGTATTGGAAAAACTTTACGAGAAGAAATAACGCATCGTACATAATTAGCTTGTATCTACTAAACAACACGTTGCAACTTAAAAAGATTTGGTGTGGCCTGTACGTCTAAACGTGTAGCCTGAAAAGAGAAGCCATAGGAGAATTTTCTTGGTCAAAATTTGTCATAAAACCACGTATTAAGGAAATCCCGCATCGTGCGAAATTATCTTGTTTTTCCTAAACAAAACGTTTTAACTCGAAATGCTTTGGTGTTGCGTGTATGTCTAAGCGTGTAGCCTCAAAAGAGAACGCACAGGAGAGTTTTCTCTCGAAAGGAATATGTAAGAATACCACGTTATAAGGAAATACAGTGTTGCAGAGTAAAGACAAATACGTACTTATTGGAAAAACTTAAACCTTACGAGAAGAAATAAGGCATCTCACAAAATTAGTTTGTATCTCCTAAACAACACATTATAACTCGAAAAGATTTGGTGTGGTGTGTATGTCTAAACGTGTAGCCTCAAAAGAGAACCCACAGGAAAATTTTCTTTCGTCAAAATTTGTCAGAAAACCACGTTTTAAGGAAA